>NC_058163.1:6678053-6713205 GCF_020080835.1 Cotesia glomerata | reverse complement strand
GGTCTATGGTTTGGATGGTGTCTAAGTTGGTGGGTCTTTAAAGTTCGATCCTCCCTGGTTTGTTTCTAGATGCTTTGAATAATTCAAGGGCTTTATACGGACGGCATGAGTTGTAGTGGATGCTGTTAATTGTTACGTTGCCTGTGAACATCTTGTTTTCCTTGCCAGAGGTAAAGCAGTTGTAGCATAGGCACCTAGGTACAGGCATGAAGCTTTATGCTAACAACTTCAAATTAAACTGTCCAGTGTTAATATGCATCGGTGGCATGGTCACGTTTATGTGTTGAAAGCACACAAAATTAGGCAATGGCTATGATGCACTTTTGATTGCTTTCCACGAGGTCGAAGCTTTATCAACCTTCTCAATTCTTGCTAAATAAATGGTATAAAAATTGTGGAATTCATTAAAAGTTTAATTTCTTGGCAAGGTGTTTTAAGCTGATATTTTGGTTGTGCTGGTAAATGGTACCTTACACGATCTCTTCCATTGTCAGATATTGTTGATTAACATTCAATAGATCAAATTGTATAATGTTCTTTTTTGCATAAATAATGATGTCTTGGCTGGTTGAGTAACTTTTTCATTTACGGGAATGAGGTTAATTTAACAGGAATGGATTAAAGTTTGTCAGAAAGGCTGTAATTTCATGATTGTGAGGTATGTTATGTGAAATTAACAATGTTTCAAATGTCTCCCAATAGTTCATGATTGTTAAAATGTCATCAAATTAATGTTTTTATTGTATTCTTCACTTAAATAAACTTCAAAGAAAATCATGCCTATACACCTTCATTCAAGTTGATGATTTTGAAGCTTTGACTCAATATAGATGAAATGCAAGTTTCAAAATAAACTTATATTAAAATAGTTATGAATGATTTGAAGGTTTAATATGATTTCAGATAAAATAAGACAAAAATTGTTCCTATCAGAAAAATGCAAATGGAAGTGCTGAGCTAGCAGATTAGCGATCGGCATGGGTTCTCTCTCTCTTATTGGCAAATCTATTGTCACATATATGTAATATAATGTAGTGTTAATTGGTTTATAAAAATTAATATGATTCTATGGATTAAGAAATGCTTGATTTCTGCACATTATCATTTTAATAAGCTAGTAAGTACGATTGTCCACAAAGTAGAGTTGATTTTGAAATCATTCTGAAGCTAAATTATTCAGAAAGGAGCTCAAATGATTTGTCGAAAGGAAAAAAGCAGCAATGTGCAACCCAGGTACAAGGTTGCCTTTTATTTAGAGTTGTTCAAATTCTGATGTTTCCATTTCCGTACTGACTGAGCACGAATCTGCTGAAAGGAGCGTGTGCTTCAATAAAATCGGAAGAAGAGGGTATAACTGGCTGTAGAATGATCATTCAAATGAAACTGGAAGGAGGTTTGTACCTTGGTAAATTCAAGAAGTTTATTTAAAATAAAACAATTTTGTAACAGTGCAGTTTTACTGAAAAAACGTGAAGTGTTAGGTGGAACGAGCAATTGACAAAAGGTGGTAAGTAATAATGCTCAATAAAACTTTGGTGCTAAATGAAATCGAATTTTATTATCCATTGGTTGTGGTCGACCTTCGTGTATTTCTTTATTGATGACGGTAACGTTTGAAGTACGCTCTTATGCTACTCCAGCAATGTACGGATGTGCCAAAGGGAGTACCTGGTTAACGGACAGGAAACCTCAGAACATGGGATACAGGGAGTCTTTGCTCCGAAGTCTGAGCCTGGGCGTGTCGGGCAAAGAGAACAAGACCAGGATATTTATAATTCTTATTTAATGTTTGAATTAAATCAAGTACGTTGGTTGTGGTGGCTAATACACACTGGGACCCCAAATTTCCGGATGTAAAAACTATCCAATCCATGATGTTGACCAAAGAAATCATCTCCATGGTAGAGAACGTGAGGAGATCTTTTAATTGTCATGAAAGAATCCTTAAGTTCTCAGACGTCAAGGTGCTGCTCTGCGGTGATTTCAATTCACTGATGGATTCTGGTAAGTCTCTAAGCTCGGCCAATTATTATTGCCATCAACTATTATGTCCAATTATTAACATTAAATATTTTTACAGGGGTATTCCAATTCCTGTCAACGGGTCAACTGCCGCTGAGTCACCCTGAGTTCCAGGGTTTTAATTATATCAACGCGATCGTGAACATGATGGGTGGAGAATGTTGTGGCAAAATTACCCACCCGCTAAATCTGTCATCAGCCTGCAGTCTGCAGATTATGCCGTATACTAATTACACATACGGATTCAAGGCGATGATCGATTATATATTTTATTCGTCCTCCAACATGGTGTGTCTCGGAGTCTACGGCCCCATTCCGCAAGAATGGTTCGATATGTTTAGTGTAGTGGGCTGTCCGCACCCTTTTGTTCCATCTGGTATGTATAATTCTGTTTCTTGATTTTTTAATTAAAATTTTGAAAGCCTAGAAATTTTTTGCTTATGATTTCCATTTTTTTTTTAGATCATTTCCCAGTGATAGCGGCTTTTCAATTGACTGCTTAAATGGATTTGATATAGGAGTTACTCGGTCGACTTTCTAGATGGGATAGTCAAGTACGAAAAAAAATAGTCTGAGATTATACAAAGATATTAATTTAATGTAATATGTCTAAATTGTTTTGTATAAATGTTGTTATTTATAATAATCAAATATTATATTTATTTATAATTATTAAGTAAAATAATAAAAACTAATATTTTTTTAAAATATACATCAAAAATTTGAAATAAAATATTCAAATTTGTATTATTCTCTTAATCTTTAGGAATTTAGTATTACATAATATATTTTTTAATTATTAATTATAAATTATAATTAAAAAAAAAATCAATACTACCATACGTTGGACTGATAATTAAAAAAGATTTTTTTGTATACTTTAAAAATTATTTTTCGCAATCTTATCTATTATTATTTATAATATAATAAATATTTGATTATTTAATTCTATTTCGGTTATAAAATCTTTAAATATCATAATTATCTCTCATTATTATTTAATTTTTTAAATATAAATCAAAAATTATGAAACATTAATTACATATAAAACATTATAACAAAAATATTAAAAAATTGTTGGCACAAGTGGGTGAAAACCTGTTTCTTTTTTATCGTTGCGCGCGCACACAGTCCTACTAGGTATATCATTACATTCAATCAGCTGATACAAGTAAATACAGTTGATGTTTTTATATTTTTAAAATTAATCACGTGATTATTATAAGTGGTTAACGAACGTTACTTTTTAAATGATCAGGGTTCCGAATTCCGAATTCATAATATGGTCAAAAGATCAATACAAAGTATTCATTTATTTATTTATTCGCTAATGTTTTTTTTCTAAAAATCTTTCTATAATTTTTTCAAAGTAAAGTTAGTCAAAATCTAATCATTTTTCAGCTGAATCCAAAAAATTATTTTTAAAATGATGTCAAACGTTTTGATTTTTGGACTTTTCTTGACAATTTACGTTACTAATACGTCAGCTTACAATAAAAGTTGTGCAAAACTTGGAGAAGTTGTAAGTATCAGTTTTATTTTATTCTTGCTACCAAATTAATAAAACTGAAAGTCTTAAAATGATTGCAAATTTCCAGAACTAGCTGAAAAAATTTTTCTTCGATCAATTTTTAATATTAACCATTTTTTCTAGTGTAAAGACGAAGCTCACTGTTGTAATAAATTCAATGGGTGTTATTTATCACTAAAGGAGAATTTTTCTCATTGTGGAGGCGATGGTAATATTTTTGTACTTTTAAAACTACTTATTTAAAAATTCACGGGCTTTAAAACCATTTTTTTGAAAGTTTATGAGAAATACTGTACTGTGTGTTTGGACTGCCACTCTAACTGGTGGTTAAAATGTACGCCCGGCAAAAATATTGGACCGTAAAATGTGTTTTATTTTTTGTTAAAATATATTAATAGATTCTTTGCTTTCTGTTGATTTAGGTTCTATGACTCTATATCCGCGGACAAAATATCCCCGACAAAATATCCTGGACAAAATATCCTCAGACAAAATATCCTTAAGACAAAATATCCTTAGGACAAAAAATCCATGGATAAAAAATCCGTGGACAAAATATAAAAAAATTGACATATCAAATACAAATAAATTTACACGCGGATACTCTGAATTGCAACAGTTGTTTATTGAAATTAATATTTATAGATTTTATTATAATTTAAAATTAATTTTTTTTCTAGATAGAAATTTTTTATGAAAGTTGATTTTTTTTTAATTAGTTTGTTTTTTTAATTAATTTTATTTTAATTTGAAATTAATTTTTTTTTTAGATAGAAATTTTTTCAAATTTTATTTTAAACGCGGGTAATCATGTTGCGCCCTTTTAACATGGTTTTTGTGTGTGTTTATTCGATATTAGACCAACACAAACGCGGATAATCATGTTGCGCCCTTTTAACATGGTTTTTGTGTGTGTTTATTCGATATTAGACCAACACAAACGCGGGTAATCGTGTTGCGCTCTTTTAACATGGTTTTTGTGTGTGTTTATTCGATAAACACCCTTAAATTATTGAGGGTCAACTTAACACATTTTTAATATTAAAAGTATGATTATTAAATTAAAAATATTATTGAACTTAAGAATATTTTGTCCACGGATTTTTTATCCATGGATATTTTGTCTTAAGGATTTTTTGTCTTAAGGATATTTTGTCTAAGGATATTTTGACAAGGATATTTTGTCCGCGGATATAGAGCCCGGTTACCGTTGATTTATAACGTCTTGTTAGAGTATATACCATCTGTGAATTCATTAAGTCAGAAACGTCAATTCAACTAACTCGTTAAATTTCATTATTTTTGGGCTCTATGGGTCAACTTAACACATTTTTAATATTAAAAATATTATTATTAAATTAAAAATATTATTGAAGTTAAGGATATTTTGTCCACGGATTTTTTATCCATGGATATTTTATCCGGTGGATTTTTTGTCTTAAGGATATTTTGTCCGAGGAAATTTTGACAAGGATATTTTGTCCGTGGATATAGAGCCCGGTTACCATTTTTTGCTGAGTACCATTGATACTTTATAGAAAAATGACATGTGTTTACAAATAGGATCCAACGTTTGATGTTATGTTTACATTGCTATTTTACCCTGAGAGAAAAAATTTCTGTTAAAATAAATGGGCATTATGACAAGAAATCAATTTGTTGAAAATTTTAAACATTTTTATTTTTCAAATTTTTAATCATGGAGCTACTGGATTTTTTCCAAAATAACAATAATTTTTAACCAAAGTTTGACTCATTATTGACTCAAAAAAAAAAATCAAGAGTGCAATAAACTAATATTTTGTTTAAATAATAAGCATTTAAAAAAAAATTAATATGCATGTATTACTGCGGGTATAAAAGGAGCTTGTCTCTATTACTGCGTGCCAATTACTGCAAATGACCCAATTACTGCGTGTCTAATACTGCGGCTGAAATTCAATGACAAACACCTTCGGGATCATATAAGAAATGAACAAAATACGTTTGAAAGATATCTAATTAGGTATTTGTTAAATAAAATGACTTGATTAGAAAAACGTATTCTTGAAATAATTTGAATTCATATTAATCAACTTGATAATTTAACACAGCATGTCTAAATTAAAAATAATGACCGGAATAGTGATGCATAACATAACAAGCAGAGTCTTTATAGTAATTAAAACATTAATTTGCTCGGAGAAACACAAATCTTGATTGAAAAAAATCATTTTGAATTTTTTTAAATCAATCAGAAAAATTTTTGAATATGTTTGAAGTTACATTCACTTAATTTAATGGAAATTTCTTAGCTTGAAAGTTTTACTGCTTAATTTCTCATCACAAATTTCTTTATTATAATTACCGCTTGTATTTTTTATCAACTTTGATTTATTTGTTTTATTTTTTTATTAATTTTCTGTTTTTATAATTTATTTTAAAGATTATTTATTTTTAATTAAGAGCAATTCACAGGCAACTTGACAGGCAATATTTTCTTTTTAGGTTAGAATAAATGTATCTTACACCCGCAGTAATTGGTACAAATGCATACAAATAGAGGTGCTTCTATTATTGAAAACATTCGCAGTAATACAAACATGTTCAGTTTAGTGGTACCTATTACTGCGTCGTTAAATAAACAATATTAATTGATCAAAATTCAATTTTTAATACATGGCTGATATTAAAGAAGGGTTATCTTTCTTTTATATGCAAAAAATATTAAATTTGAACCATTTTATATAAAGAAAAAGATCTTTCAGTATCACCTCTTTTCGTACGGAAACACAAAAAAGCTATAGTTTACTACCTGCATAGCCAGTTAATTTTAATTTATTAATATCCCGACTAGAAATTTTAATGTAAGACCTATTGGGTCCTCATTGGGTTGCCCAATAGGGACCACACATAGAGATGTAACGCAAAGCCCTATGTGGCTCTCATTGGGTAATCCCTCTTGGGTCCCAATAGGGAAATCCCCATCAGAACCCCATCTAAATTTTGAAAGAAAAAATATTAAAATTTTCGAAAAAATTAAAAAATAATTCATGATTAGATACTCATATCATATTAGAACTCATTAGTTAATTTAATCTCGGATTGAAATGGAATTATTGATTGAAAAAATCCTTGGCGTGAGTTGGGTTCGAACTTGCGTCTTTTAGGTCCTCAGTCGTTCACGTTACCGCTGGTGCAAGCAGAAGTACTATTAAAGTGGATTCTTATTTCGTATACATTAACTTAAGCGGTTTACTGAGACATTATTCATGTTATACTGAAAATTTAAGAAATTATTTTTTTTTATTTATTTACTTATTTATTTACTTTACTGACTTAAAAATACAATTTTTGTAGAAATTAAATAGAAAATTGAAACATTAAAAAAAAAAAAAGTTTACTGAAAAATGTAAAAAAATTGAAAGAATCAAAAATAAAATTCCTTAAAACTGTCCGATTGATTTGGAATCCTCCTTATACTAGCAAAAAAATTTTTTTGAAGTGCAATTTTTTTTTTTTAATTTTCGGTAATTATTTACAAGTAGGGTCAACCCCATATTGGGCCATAACTAGGTGAAAAATTACATTTTCGATTTTTTTTTATTCTGCTTGTTTTTACGGCGCATTTATGATGAAAAAATGTCGTGAAAGAACAAAATAAAGGTTTCGATAGCTTTTTTGCCTTTGATATTTAGAAAAAATTTTGGCTTTCATGTTTTTGGATAAAATTTCTTTTTTATCTTTTTTTGATGTTTTTGATTTTTTTTTAAAGTACATAAAAAAACGAATAATTTAAAAAACAATTGTTCAATTTGTTGAAAAAAAAAATTTAACCCAGGTTTGCTTGGGTTGACCTCACTTGTTAGTAATTACCAAATTTTCCTATATGGATAAAAATTTCATTATAAAAAATTTTAATTATTTTTACAACATAAATTCTTTTGCAAATGTGAATCTTCTCAAAAGTTGGATATTCTTCAAAAATTGAATTTTTACATATTGATAATAAAAATTTTTTTCAATTAAAATTCTTTTTTGTAGTGAGAAGAAAAAATTTCACGTATGAATCTTGTTTTAACAACATAAAAGTATTTTAGTCGAACAACTTAGTATTTGGATTTAATCTGAAATTGATCCCAAATTAATCTGGGATAACTCTGCTAAAAAAACTCCGGATTCACTCCGTGCGCGAATTGCTTAATTACTTCACCCCGAAACTCCGAGTAATGGGATTAAATTTCAATTCGGATTAAAATTTTCTTCCAATTCATCCCAATTTGTTACAATTTATTTTTAATCCCGTAAAACTAAATTTTTTAAAATATAAAGTTATGTAAAATTTGAAAGAGCTTAACTTAATTTTATTGTTTTTATTTAACAATGTTGAATGAATTTTTTTCCTAATTCTTTTCTATACTTAACAGCTAATTTTAATTTGTATTTTTAATTAATTTACAGCAAATATATGCTTATAATATAAGCTCACATAATGCATTTGCAAGTGATGAATTGAAAAACTGATAGTTTTCCATTTTCACCCTAAGTATTCCCATTTAGATCCCACATAAATCCCTAAGATTTCCCTATTGGGCATGCCCCATTGGAACCCAATGGGGCCCAGATGTATACCTTGGGTATTCCCAATATAATTTCTAGTCGGGATCAAATTGAATAATTGTTGTACGTGTAAAACTACTGTACAAATATTTTCTTGAAGATTTCAATTATTAGCAACAATTTTTTTCAATTTAAAAAGCTCAAGTACCATTTATTTATCATTGAAATAAAAAAATCCGCAGTAATACCTACACCCGCAGTAATACCCATACTTACCCTAAATTATTTAATTTTAAATATGCTTATCGTAAGATGGACGGTGTGGCTTAATGTATATAAAATAAGCAAAAAGAAAATATGGTACAGGCCGGGTAGCTCAAATGGTAGAGTAGCCGACGTGTCCTCAGGAGGTTATGAGTTCGAATCCCAGTCCGAGCGTTATTTAATTTTACACCATTTTTTAAATATGGTTTTAATACAGTCATTTTACCGCCTTATTACCATAAATATGCCGCATTTTCAGCGTAAATTTTCTAAATTTTTAGCGTAAATGTATCGCATTTTGAGCGTAAATATTCAGCATTTTTAGGGTAAATATTCCGCATTTTTAGGGTAAATATTTCGCATTTTGAGCGTAAATTCTTCGTATTTTTACGGTAAATGTTCCGTAATGTTTCGATAAAAAAACTGACCAAAACAACCGAAAAAATTCTGAAAATATACCGCATTAATACTGTATAATTGCGACAATTTTTCGGCATTTACAAAACCGCTAGGGATCGCCATAATTATATTGTATAATAGTGATAATTTACAATAATAGTATATACTAATATAATGTTAATCTTTGGGACATCTTTTCGCAATTAATAGTGTCTATAATTTTTAAGATTTTTTAATTTATATAAATTTTTATTTATATACCGTCATTTTCACCGTCTAAGTTAATTAAAAATACATATAATAAACGTCGAAAACTATCTAAAGATTCGGCTGAAGTAACATCTAGCGGTAGATCATTCCAAATATTACAGCCGGTAAAAATAAATGATTTTAGAAAGATAACTGACGAATGTTCGTCCAAAATTATTTTTTCCTAAATGTATATATTAAGATAACTTTTTTCTAAGAAAAAAGTTACTGTGAGAAAAATTTTGATTTCTTTAGCTTTTAAATAATAAATTTTAAACAAATTAATTTCGTACTACAAATTGCTCATTTTTTTCCAACGAAATTTTATCACTCAGTGCACTTAAAAATGTCGAATTGAATCATTTTCGCCATGAATGAAACCAATTAATTAATACCATTAATTATTAAATATTTTATCAATTATTCCATTACAATATCAGTGTTCATTTTATGCATAGATTTAACATCCGAGTGCATGCGTTTTGTCGGAAGTCTCACCTCCTTATTTGCCACCCGGTTCCACAGATTCGGTAGAATCTGGCGCCAAGTTCCGTTCAAATCTGCTGTAAACGGAGCGCCAGACTACCGACTGTGTTTACTGTAAACAGAACGGTATTTTGAGGTTGCAAAATTTTATTTAATTCTACGGTACTTTTTTTTCCTAAATTGTATATTATAACAGTAATTCATACTTTATTTGACTGTTATTAATTAATTATATTCACTTATAACCATTAATCTACTTGAAATTATTAAATTTAATTAGCACAAACTATAGCAACGCAAAAATTTCGATCCTGACTTTTTTTCGATGGGCAAAGTGATCTGCCACAGACTAAATAATTCGAGAATGCATAGTAATCCTTCATTAGATGGGAAACTACAGTTAAAAATAGATATTTCACAGCTTGCATCTACGCCCGCCAGGGTGCGCTGGAATTATTTTTACACAAACTGTAGTTTCAAGGGGATAGTTTGCTATAAAAAATGCAACCAACGCGAGATTTAATTAAGTTGGTACCAATTGTAAATTTTTATTATAATTACAAAAAATATTAAAATCCAAACAAAAACAGTTTCACTGTAAAAAAATCGCGCCAAGTCCACGTTCATAAGACTATAAAGAAAAAAAAATTTGTTTTTTCTTTACAAAAATATATAAAATTAAAAAATTAAAAAATCCAAGTAACCGATATGATTGTTTATGATTTTCGGAAATTAAAAAAAATTTTGTTATAAATTTAAAAATTAAGAAAAAAATTTTGGAACGTACTTGGTGTGCGTCATTGTGTATTTCAATTTTTTCGAATTTTGCGACCGCGCACACTAAATACGTTCAAAATTTTTTTTTTTAATTTTTAAATTTGTAACAAAATTTTTTTTAATTTCCGAAAATCATAAACAATCATATCGGTTACTTGGATTTTTTAATTTTTTTATTTTATATATTTTTGTAAAGAAAAAAACAAATTTTTTTTTCTTAATAGTCTTATGAACGTGGACTTGGCGCGATTTTTTTACAGTGAAACTGTTTTTGTTCGGTCTATATTCTTAATATATATAAATCTCGTGTCACAATGTTTGTCCTCAATGGACTCCTAAACCACTTAACCGATTATAATAAAATTTGCACACCATGTGCAGTTCGATCCAACTTGAGAGATAGGATAGTTTAAATCTCAAATTATAGTCGCAATTTTAATTTATTGCTAATTATTTGTCTGTTATTATTTGACAGTCACAATTATCTGTTAACTCCAAATGATTCTAACAGATGTCGATACCTTTCGACTGGGTTGAGTAAGTAACTAATAGATGGCGCTGCTATGGTAAATCTACGAACGTGTCATATAAGCTACATTTTAACAGCATAATTACCACGTGTTGTTGACGCTATAAAATTAATTAAATTTATTTTGTAGTGAACGAAATACCGTATAATTCAATTATTTCCACTTTTTAAATTTTTGGTGTTAGCATAGCCGGCCACGTGTTACTTAGACTGAAGTGTAAATTGCATTCATATTATAATGAAGATAATACAGTAAAATTAATCCTGTTTTTTACTTATTTGTGCTTCATTGATCAAAACTTTATAATTTAATTTGAATATATGTATGTAAGTATTATCACATAATTATAAAATTTAATTAAAATGTCAATGCAAAAATGATACAAAATTTCCTACACTTTTTCAATAGTTGTACAAATATTTTTTTTTATTGTTTTTATTTAACCTCTATTAAAAAATATTTAGCACTTATTATTTCAATGTGCTATGATAACAAGTTTTTCAGATTTTTTTTCTTATATTTAAACGATTAAATTAGTATTTCAATTCTTATTGAAATTATTATTTAAACTCTATAATTTAAATATGTACATGTCAGTATTATCACATAATTATAAAAGTTAATTAGAATGATTTTCAATTTTTTTTTTTTCATATTTAAACGATTAATTTATTATTTTCAGTCAAATGCCACGGAAAAAATCTAACCTCAACAACGCGAGCACCAGAGAGGCACGACGCAAACGTATTAAAAGAGCCCATCAGTTGGCAGAACAAATTGAATCAAGAAATCCAGCTCAAAGAATCAGGACAGCAGAAGGTCATGCACAATAATCTCAAGAACAGTGTAACGAACGTCTTCAAGAGAATATCATAAGAACAAGAGCAGCAGGAGAACGAGACCTAGCCACAGTAGGAGCACAGGAACAATAATTTCAATTTATACATGTAAGTAATATCACATAGTTTTATAACAGTTAATTAATATATCAATGAGAAAATGGCACAAAGCTCCCCACACTTTTTCAATAATTGTACAAAAATTTTTATATTATTTTTATTTAACCTCCATTGAAAATTATTTTGCACTTATTATTTCAATGTGCTATGATAACATGTTTTTCAGTTCCTCTTTCTAATATTTAAACGATTAAATTATTATTTTCAGTCAAATGCCACCGAAAAAATCTAACCTCAACAACGCGAGCAGCAAAGGGTCACGACGCAAACGTGTTGAAAGAGCTCAGCAATTACCAGAACAAATCGAAACAAGAAATGCAGCTCAAAGAATCAGGACTGCAGAAAGTCGTGCACAAGAATCTCAAGAACAGCGTGACAAACGTCTGCAACAGAATATTACGAGAACAAGAGCGGCACGAGAACGAAACATAGCTACAGTACGAGTACTAGATCGACAAAGGCAACGGATCAGCCGCTCATTAACACGTGCATCATTCGTTCGGCTTGCCTTTGAATATGCACCAGATATTAACTACTCAGCGCATTCAAAAATTGCTATCGGTGGAATGGATAAAGTATGTCAATATTATCAGGCATTGAAATTTCGGAATGAAGCAGTCGGCATGTGCTGCGCATCAGGAAAAGTTGTGCTGTCACCTCTACCCGCTCCGCCGGAGCCTTTATTATCCCTTCTTACTGGCAATTCAGATGATTCCAAATTATTTTTGCGTAAGATACGTAATTGATTCAGAGTATTTTCCCGGATATACAGAATAATTATTTGAATCATGAATGGCTTAGTCAACGGGCGATTTTGGCAGCCAAAAACGTTGATGTTGACGAAATTAACTTCCAGATACAACAGTTGTTACCAGGCGATCTGATGTCTTTTAAATCAATCGATACTGTTGTTGATGAAAATGAAAGTGTAAATTTTCCGATTGAATTTTTAAATTCATTAGATATCCCTGGAATGCCACCACATAATCTTCGATTAAAGATTGGTTCCCCTATTATTCTCCTCCGTAATTTGAATCCACCTCAATTATGTAACGGTACGCGTTTGGTCATCAAAAAGATCACCGGAAACATTCTTGAAGCAACCATTTTGGCTGGGAAGTTTAAAGGAAAAGTGGTCCTGCTGCCACGTATTCCGATGATACCATCAGATTCTACCATACCCTTCAAAAGGCTACAGTTTCCAATTCGTTTAGCTTTCGCCATGTCTATAAATAAATCTCAAGGTCAAACAATGTCCATTTGTGGTTTAGATTTGGAAAATCCATGTTTTTCTCATGGGCAACTATATGTTGCGTGTTCACGTGTTGGGAAACCGTCGAATCTATTTGTGTTAGCTAAAGACAGGTTAACCAAAAACATTGTGCAATCGGTGGTGTTAAATTAAATTGAAATTGAAAGTATTTATAATTCAAAAAAATAGATATTAATGTTTAAAAGTTTAAGACTGTCTGCCTTGCCTACCTCATTCATGAGTTTAAGCGTCACATGTTATTTACTGTATTATACTGTAATATACTTATATTTGTTATAAAATTAAATGGAAATAATAAATCTGATAAATTTTTATTTTGTACCTATTGATTTCTGCTTAATATCAAGTGTAAGAACATTTTAATTAATTGTGTTCAACGTACTTCCCCTTCAAATCTCAATCCAGTGAATTTGTATACCAACATCAACATTTTCGTCTTTGTTCGTAAATAATTTCATTGTACTAAAGGGTTATAGTAGTAGAAAGTCAAATAAGGAGATCACCATATTTTTTTACAAATACCATCTGTGTGAAAAAGCATAGTGGACTCCGTGACTGATGTTCTCTTATTGTTCCTCTTAGATTGTTTACTATAATGTAATATAACAAAAACTTTAGCCACAGCAACGCGTGGCCGGGTCAGCTAGTATGTATATCTATATATATATAAGCGAAATACCACTCACTCATCACGAGATCTCCGAAACTATTCGCCCGATTGACTTGAAATTTAGCATAGTTACTCCATTCGTGATGTGGACGCTCACTAAGAACGGATTTTACGCAATTCCTAGCCAAAATGAATTTTTCGTCTACCATCACATATGCCCTCCCTCCCTCCCTCTCATTCTTCCTCCCTCCCGTGCCCTATAATCTTTCCCCTTCCCTATATCTCTCTCTTTTTGGGAGCGAAATATCATTTTGACCCTCTAATCTAAGAAACCATCAGTGGCACCCGTAAATTATCGAACTCAACCCCCCTACAACCACCCACGCTAATCAACCGTTGCCATGGTTACCATTGTCATGGTTATTGTTGCCATGGTTACCGTTGCTATGGTTACCGTTGCCGTGGTTACCGTTGCCATGGTTACCGTTACCATGGTTGCCGTTACCATGGTTACCGTTATCATGGTTACCGTTGCTATAATAACTGTCAAAATGATTGATTTTAAATTTTATCGATTGACTGTTGGGACAGTAGGAATTCATAATCACACGTTTTTAAGAAAGAATAGCTAAATCATTAATAACTGAAATAACTTATATGTATTGGAATAATCATGAAGGATGAACTCGATTATATCATAACACAGATAAATTAAACATAAATATTATCAAGTTGATATTGTTAAATGATTATACTGATTTTAATGATTAAAATTAAAATGGTAAATTGTGTCTGATGCGTCTTCTCTAAAATTTTACAACGATATCGTTAAATTATTATAAAAAACGGTCGATTTAAGATAATTTCTAATAAAATGAGTAATAATAAATATATTTTTAATACCACACTTAATTTGTTATGAATTTATTAATAACTAGCTGATACCCGCCCGCTTCGATAGGAATACAATAAATTTTATGGTGTAACCTAGATGAAAAAATATAAACAAAAATGGTTAATTTCAAAAAGATAATGAATATAAATTTTTGAATTAGAGAAAAGTGATTGTTTGTGATGACCGGTGTTAGCGAGTATTAAATATATGAGAAAAGTATTTTATTATTAACATTTTTTTAAAATTAAAAAATTATTGACATTTTAAAAATTAAATAATACTATGAAGCGGAAAAGAATAGGAGTTACGGATAATTATTACGTGAATCGTTCCAACATTCACGTAACAGAATAATTGGAGGAGGAAGAGATTGAGAAAAGAAATAGGAAGGACCTTCTTAATAAGAGTTTACAGAATATGCGAGAAAAATTCAGATAGCTCGGACAGATTCGAACCAGAACCTTCGGTGACATGTCGGCTACTCTACCATTTGACCTATCCGGTCTAGACTAAATGTTTAGGATAACATTATTATAATGGGAACGCATCTCACTACACAGTACGTCATGGGTGATGCGGAAATCTGTCTAATGACAGATTTACTGACCAACTGACCCATTGATTGATTGATTATTAATAATAAAATACTTTTCTCATATATTTAATACTCGCTAACACCGGTTATCATAAACAATCACTTTTCTCTAATTCAAAATTTATATTAATTATCTTTTTGAAATTAATCATTTTGTTTATATTTTTTTTTTAGGTTACAACATAAAATTTTATTGTATGCCCAGCGAAGCGGGTGGGTATCAGCTAGTATATATATATTGGCGTTGCGTCTGCGCAGAAAGTTTGTATAATTGTCAAATCCATAACATCCGCGAATTTTCGAAAATTCAAAATATCCATAACGGAAAAAATGGTTAATTTTTTTATAATAATTTTTTTTTTTTTTTTTTTTTCAGGCTTACTTGATAGTAGTTGTAGACATCCAATAGAATGTTCGAAAATTTTGGGAGGAACTTGTAAAAATGGAATTTGTGACTGTAAATCGGATCATAGAAGATACAATAGACATCGATGCAAACCCCGTGAGTAACTATGGCTACCAAGTCATTAATCATAAACAGAAAGTAAATTATGATATTAATCTTTTCATTTATTGCAGGTCACCTGAAACCGTGGGCTAGATGGCACGACTAATAAAGATTATTCGCTAAGAATATATTTTAAAAATGGAAATTATTTATCGAATAAAATTAAAAATTATAACTTTAATATTTAACTATCCACTTTCAATTATTAAATAGGGTAGTGGATCTTTTGTTCCTCATTCGCTCAAAAAATTATAATATTTCGATAGGTTTATGGATATTTTTGAAAAAGTTTGAAAAAATAAAAAAATTCACACCTCATACGCTAATTTTATCGTAATATAAAGAAAAAGACGAATTATCAGCAGAAAAAATAATTTTATCATAGCGCTGCTTGTAAGAATACTTTATACATATATCTACTACTATATTAAGTAGTGCATAATAGAAGAAAACATTTATTTATAGTGATATATTTACCAAAGATGATTAGAATTTATTTATGTATTGAAGATTAATGATAATTTTTATTTATTTTTTACAGTAAATACAAAGAATAATGGTAGCATTCCTATGATTAAATGTGATAACTGATAATTAAATACTTATTATAAGGTAAAAGCCTCAGTAGCTGCTCACTCCATGTATTTGTATATCTATATTTATGAATATAAATTTAAAAGTACATGGAGTTAGCATGTACTGGTACGTGGGCAGCTACTGGGGCTTTTACCTTTGATAAAATATAAAAAATTTTTTATTCTTAAATAAATAATACTACTATTTGATAAAATTGTTTAAATAATTATTTTTAGCGCTAAACGAATCAAAGTTAAATGTATAAATATTTATAAATGTCATTAAAAGTATATTAATAAGATTATAAAAAGAGTATAATAAATAAGATTAAATTTATTTTTTCTAGTTCATTTTGTATGATTACCTTACACAGTAAAAAAATTTTGCGTAATTGCATCAAAAATATTTTTGTTAAATATTTAGCATAAAAATTTTTTGATGTAATGACGCAAAATTTTTAACTGTGTACTCTCTAAACATGAATTAGTGAAAATTCACTGGAATAAGTGAATATTCACTTTTTCTAAGTGCCAATCGAACCACCTTGGTTTCATAGTTTTGCGACCACTAATTATGTTATTCATACATTTTGTATGAATTTATCTATCAATATCGATATTCTCCTTAACTTTCTTATCACAAAATATATCAATCGACATTAATTCAGTCTACTTTATCAAATAATTCACCGCTAATTACTTTGTTTTTTACTTACAAGATATATTTATTATTGTTATAGAAGCTTCGGCAATGGGATTTATTTTTTTTTACGTTTCCTATAAGCTAAATTCCTTTTAGCTTATATTTGTTGTACAGCTCAATCTGTCAACGGTAATAATTATCGTCTTATTTTTATTATACCTATTAAGATATCTATAATCATGGATGTACTTGAAAAAAACATATTTTTTTTTTTTTTTTAAGTATCTGCACTCATACTTAACAGTAATTATCTACACTGATAGAAGAATTTAGTACGGAATACTAAAATGATTTAGTAACAAAATTTTTATTCATTTATTCGGGAGAAACAAATATTTTGTATCTATCAATAATATTTGTTACAGTTTAATAAATGATTTCTTTATATGGACAAAGCCTTATTACATGGAAATAAATATTTAGTTCCACCAAATAATATTTAGTAACAGGTACTAAATATTTCTTTGGCAAGTATTGTCGGTAGATGGCTATGCTTTCATTCCAATGTTTATGTGATACATAATCTATTCACTAACTTAGATTATTTTATTCAGCTCGATTTTGGGAGATTTATTAAACCTTTAAAAATACACATACTCCCAATAAATGTCTTCTATTTATGTCTTTTCTCAATGGAGTTTAGTTCACATTTTTTAATTTGTCTATTATTGATATGTTAAAAACTTGTGTAATTTAAAATTTTATAAATGCCTCAAACAAAAAAATATAATTTAATGAGATTCTTTTCTTCATAATACCTTATATTTTTATTTAAAATAATTTATTCTAATTATTTTTATTTATTTTAAGTTAAAAAGTTAGGTTACACGCTAAAATTAACTAAAAAATTAATTTCTTTGGTACCAATAAACGATTTATTGAGTACCAATAAATCATTTGTTAAATACTACTAAATATTTATTTGGTGGAACTAAATGGGCTTTAATAAACGATTTAGTACCTACTACTAAATATTTGGTAATGAAAGGTTTGTTACTAAATCATTTAGTATCTGTGTGCGCGTGCGCGCGCGCGTGTGTGTGTGTTGTGTGTGTGTGTGTGTGTGTGTGTGTGTGTGTGTGTGTGTCTGTGTGTGTGTGTGTGTGTGTGTGTAAACCTCTCGTAACTTTTGAACGGCTTGACCGATTTAGGGATGGTAAACTCGATTCCGATTTTACTCGAGAATCGAGTTTTCTCGTAAAATAATCGATTTTTAGGAATCGACCTTTAATTTCTAAAGTCGATCGAGAATCGATTCTTGACATTCGATTTGACGGTTAAGTGACTAGTTTCAAGTTTCACACACTAAGCCTTGCGATAAAAAGTCACACAAACAAAAATTGATTTTTTGTTTGATATTTGTTTATAATAAATATTATTTATTTTCAATATATTTATTAAAATGGCGCCTAGCGCCGTGTGGATTTATTTTAAAAAAGTAAATAAGGGATCTCATGTACAATGTAACCAATGTGCGAAACAGCTTAAATACAATAACAGTACGACCAGTTTAATTAAACATCTCCAAAAAGCACACAAAATTGAAATAACTGCTACTAATCAAAATCGCCTTAGAACAATAAGTGAAAAAGACAGTGACGATGAAATAACAGTTTCACAACCTAAACAAGTAAATATATATATATTTATATTGATAACCTTCAAATTTATACTTTTTTCTTCTCTTTCTCTTTATTTGTATTTGGAGATCGGTAATTTTATTAATTTAGTGCTAAATTTTGTACCAATTATTTTTCTACCATAATTTATTTACAGCCTCGCTTATCAGAAGTTTCTAATCAACTAGTCCCTTTAAGTACTTCATCAAATTCATTTCTAAGTTCTGAGTCTGAGAAACCAATTTTTCAAGGGCCTATTGATCGCTGTATAAATAATACAACTTCATTCTCAGGTAAAGTCTAATCAACCTATAAAAAATTTTTATTTTATTACACTTATCCGTTTATTTACAGCGGGTGGTCATCGTAATAATGATGTAACGACTGCTCTCATGTATATGATTGCTGTTGACAACCTTCCTCTGTGCACTCCTGAAAAAAAAGGCTTTAAAATGTTTGTAAAAAAATTACAACCTCTTTACAAGCGTCCATGTGAGCCGACTATCACTGGACGAATGAAATCTATGTACGAAAAATTAAAGATTAAAGTTAAAGGAGAGTTGAAAGATGCAGATTCAATCTGTCTTACCACAGATATTTGGACCCATCAACACACTATGTGCAGCTACCTTGGTTTAACTGCTCATTATTTAAAAGGTAATTTTTAATTAATAATTATGTTCTTGTTGTTATTTAGTATGAAATAATTGAATTGTTGATGAATTATACCTTTTTTTCAGGATATGAAATGACTTCTTACGAACTAGGTGCATATCATTTAACAGAAAGAAAGACAATTCCACATTTAATGGAAAGATTAAGTCAAATTTGCGAAGAGTGGGGAATTGATGAAAGTAAAATCAGTGCCGTGGTGTCAGACGGAGGCGCTAACATAGAAAGGCGCTATTAAGCAACTGTTTGGAGAAGCAAAACATGTGTCATGTTTTGGTCACACTCTTAATAATATTGGACAAAATCTCATTGAAGTAAATATTACACGACCGGCATCTGAAGCAGATCAGAGTGAAATGCTTAAATCCCTTGATGAAGATGATAGTGACACGGAAAATGATTTAAATATCAATGAAAAATCGCAATTAAGAAATTTAGTAATAAAAGTTAAAAAAATAGTGAAATTTTTTAGATGTAGTGAAAACGCTTCTCGAGAATTAAATATTTTACAAGAAAAATCCGGAGCGAAACCACCGTTAAAACTAATCCAAGAAGTTAGAACACGCTAGAATTCTTGCTATGAGATGTTGGATCGTTTTATTAATTTATCTGATTACGTGAATCAAGCTCTCCTTAAAGTACAAAAAGATAAGAGTTCACGATCAAAACCGCCAAACGTTTTATCAGGTGATGATCTTGACATGCTTATTGAAGTGAGAGATGTTTTGTATCCTCTATGGTTCGCTACTCATGAAGCTAGTGCAGACAAACACGTGACTTTAAGCAAATGTATTCCACTGGTAAAAGGACTTCAAGAGGTGAGTAATTTTTTTACTTTTACCATTGATCATTTTACGTGATAGTCATAGGGATGATAGGGGTCAGATTACTGAAAAATCTGAATTTATCTAAATACTCATATTTTTCTTTATAAAAACATTTGAAGTGAGATATTGTGATTTTAGGAACTAATTACTATCATGAGAGAATGATAAACTCTGATTTTTATTTTTTTTTTAGAACACAAATCATCTTAATCCCATTACAAAAGTTGGTCAAGATTTGAAAAAAAGGTTGATGGCTGAAATAAAGCAAAAATTTTCGAACATAGAGTCTGTGAAAGTATCTCATATTGCAACGCTTCTTGATCCCCGAAACAAAAAAGTTGGGTTTCAGAGTATTCTTCATTGTTCGCGTG
Source organism: Cotesia glomerata (assembly GCF_020080835.1). Taxonomy (NCBI): domain Eukaryota; kingdom Metazoa; phylum Arthropoda; class Insecta; order Hymenoptera; family Braconidae; genus Cotesia; species Cotesia glomerata. Next base: position 6,692,801 of record NC_058163.1, on the reverse strand, counting down.
CAATAACATCTGTGGGTATGTGATCAACACTGAGAATTCTTTATACTACAGAGAAACATTCTTTTTTTTTATTAGGAATTTCGACGCATTACAACCAAATCCAACATTTTTGGAAATTTTTGAATTATATTGCATTTAATATTAATATGTTATCGGAATTTTATACGCATAGGTTCACTGATAAGAGAGCAGGTGAAAGTGTCGAAAAATTTAGCTGTTGAGTGTGATCGTCAACTAGCTATCGAAGACCAGCAAACGTCGGATAAGAATAAAAATTTTTGGGATTTTTTGGACCTAGAAGCACAGTCAAGTAATCACTATCAAGATAATGATGAAGCTGGAGGAGTGTCTATTGAATTACGGCAATTTCTTAATCGACCACTAGTGGATAGAAATAGTACACTGGATCCATTGCTTGTTTGGAAAAGTATCGAGAATGAGTATCCATGCGTATCCACTATTTCGAAAAGATACTTATCGATTGTTGCAACTTCAACACCTTGCGAACGTTTATTTTCGCATACCGGTCGAATTGCGAATCAAATTCGAAGCCGATTAACGCCTGATCACTTAAATATGCTACTGTTCTTGAAATCTGTCCCAGAAAATCTATGGTTTTCTTAAAATACTAAAAAGTCTATTGTTTTTTTTTATTTTAAATTTATTTAAAACTTAATTTATAAAGTTTGTTATAACTTAAATTATTTAAAAAAAATTTTAATGTGATATGCTTGACACGTTATTAATAAATAAAAAAATATACTTGTTCTTAACTATTTTTGTGCTTTATTTAATAAATGTGTATTATTCATTCATAGCATTCCGATTGGATGAATAAATTTATTAACTATAAAAATTATTGATTTTTTTATTTGGAATCGATTAAAATCGAAAGAATCGATTCTTGCGCTCGACTAATCGATTCTTAAAATCGAAAAATATAAAATCGAAATCGGAATCGAGAATCGATTCTTTGATAAATCTTTCCATCCCTAGACCGATTTCATCGCAGTTGGGTCATTTGAAAGAGCTTCGCCAAACTTAGATTTCCTGTAAGTTGGAACCGATTCGGACCGATAGATTTCGAGAAATTGCAAAAAAAGTTGTTTTTTAACTTCCCGCTAAGAAAATCTCAGATTTTCAAAAATCGGAAAGTTATTGGTTTTACCCCGTTTTACAAAAATCGAGTTTTCATCAGATCTCAACGTTTGAGGGTCACAGGAAGCTTCCCTGACTATCCCCGTGAGGGTGTCACTATGTCTGTATGTATGTATTTTAATGGTCTTTTCACCGGCACTGCCGTCGACAGGGCCGGAGAGCACCACCTAAATTGGCTTACCTGGGTTTCGAAGGTAGTTGGGCGCCAGGAACTTACCGTTCCACGATTCGAAGTCGTTGTCATTTGTCGTCGGGCGGCGGGTCGATGACGAAGAGATTTAAAATTCGAATGAACGGCGAAACGTAAAATGCTTAAATCTAAGTAAGCTCGGGAAAAGAAAACAAAAAAAAAACAGTAATCGCCGAATGTCCAGTTAACAATTTATTTTAACAGTCGCCAAGAATCATTAATACTGTTCCAAAGATTACAATAATAACTAAAAGAAACAACAATAATATTGATACGTCGGTGGCTCGCAGATACTAATTTAAATGACTTCTAACTAATACTACGATGACGTAAGCAATTAATCGATCTTCAAATTACTTAATCATAACCAAAAATTATATTCGGTCCGTCAACGGCTCGTAAAAATCCCGAATTAATTTATAATTACTTATACGATGACATAAGCAATTAATTTTTGCTCAAATTAATTAATAATAAAAACAAGATAATAAACTCAATTCGGTCCGTCGGTGGATCGCAAATTCTCAAGAGCAATTATACTTCATAATACAATACTCTAAATAATTAATTTATCTCAAATGAACTAATAATTACTTATACGATGAAAGAAACAATTAATTCGTCTCAAACTAATTAATAATTCAATCAAAGCTTAAAGTCGGTCCGTCAATGGCTCGCAAATTCCCAAATTAATTTATAATTAATAATACAATGGAATAAACAATTAATTTTTCCAAAATTAATTAATAATTAAACAAATAAATAAAAAATTAAATTCGACACAATGTAGCTTTAATTCGACGATGATTCGCAAAATAATAATTCAAAAATTCAACAATTTAACGGGCTCGCGGCGGATAACTAACTACGGTCGGTAAATCGACTAAGCTTGCGGGTAGTTGAAGCTCGAGATAAGTTTGGGTCCGCGCTCGGAGATGGCGCGTCGGTCGGGCTAGCTGTCCTACACAGCTCCAAATTTCTCGGGCGTTACGTTTAATAACAACAACAAAAGAAATCAAATTCAATTGTCGGCATCCATCAATGTTCCAACCAATAATACCATTAACAATAGTAATAATAATGTCACACAGTTAGTTCAATGATAGCGTCTCGAACAAAAAAAAAAAAATAAAAAAAAAATAAATAATAAGAAGCGAACGCTCGACTTTGAATCAACGGTTTAATTTACGAACACACACATAAATACACCCCGATGGTACCGTGCCTCTGAATGTCGTCACACACGTCTCGATAATCCGAAAGGAATTCAATAATTACTTTCGTAAAAAAATTAATAAAATTTTATAAAAAAAAGTTTACACCAAAAATCAAACTGGGTGGAAATTTACCTTTTACCTAAAGGAAAGAAACCGCCAGAAGAACCGTCATCTTACCGACCACTCTGCATGCTAGATACGGCGGGTAAGTTATTTCCATTTGGGTTGACGCACTAGAGGTGCAAGATTCATGGAGGAAAGCTGGACCAATATATCGTATGAGTGCCCTACGAGTTGCAAGCGCCTTTCGAACAATATCAGAGGAAGCAGTTTGTGTCATTTCCGGAACTTTGCCGCTCAGAGTCCTAGCTGAGGAAAGACGGAACCTTTACCAACGAAAGATGACAACCACACAAAGTGCCGAGGAACTCAGAGCTGAAGAACGGCAGAACAGCATCGCATGATGGCAATCGCAGTGGGACGCCGTGACAACAGGGAGATGGACACACTGTCTCATACCGAAGATCGACGTTTGGCTAAACCGAAGTCATGGCGAGGTCAATTACTATCTGACGCAGTTGTTGTCAGGACATGGATGTTTTCGGACGTATCTTCACCGCTTCAAGCATGATGATTCACCGGAGTGCCCGTCCTGCCCAGGAATCAATGAAGACGTGGAGCACGTTTTCTTTGAGTGCCCACGATTTTACCCACAGCGAGATGAGCTGGAGATGATCTTAAAGAAAAAAATCCAACCAGAGACAATAGTAGAAGCAATGTTGTCATCAAGAGCCTCCTGGAACGCCATCAGCACATTTGCAACAGAAGTCCTCATAGACTTGCGTTCCATCGAAAGAAAAAGAGCAAATGACAACAACTAGAAGAAAGGTAAAACTTACCTTGTAGCTCAGGGGTCCGCACTCGAGTGGGAGGAATTCAGATTAGTTTCGGAATGAGGTATTTTAACCATGGTGAGCAGCATGCACCAGCTCGAAAATATAGCAGCCGTAATGTAAAGCCTCCATCATGCTATGTTCTTGCCCCAGCCATATAGTCCATCAAAAAATAAAGTTCCTTGACTGGAAAAAAATTAAGCACCAAATTCATCGTTCTAGCAGTATTTTTTTTTTTTTCTTAATTATTATGTATCCAACATTATTATTTTTACTTTTTTTAATAAATAAATTAATACTCCTCACAAAAATAAACAAGTTAACTCCAGTCAAATAATATTACAATAGTGACTTATAAAAATTCTCTAAATGCAGCTTATATATATGTAACTCGTCTTCAGTCACCGTTAAGTGCTCTCCCAGCTATGTTGGTTACGCGTAAGACTTTTGTTTTGTATTCGTGGGTGTTCGACTCGGCAGTTGGTACACGATATTTTTTTTTTTTTTTATTTAAATTATTAAAATTATTTTAAAAAAATAACAATTAAAAAATATGCTTCTCACTTCTTCAGAAAATTTGAAAAACTAAAAAGTTGTACTTTTAGAAAAAATTTTTTTAGTTTTAATTTACTTATTAAAAAAAAAAATTATTGAACGTTCTATAATTTCAGTATTAATTTTTAGTGTAAAAATAAAAAATATCTAATAAGTTTTATAACAATAAGTTACTCACTACACTACATAATAATAATAATAATAATAATATTGAATTAATAATAATAATAATAATAATAATGAAATTGAATTTTTAAAGTAAATATAAAGGAGCATTACCTCAATAATACAATTTCATTTCAATACAATAAATATATTTTTGTTATTCTTTTATTTTTTATATATTTGACATCTATATATGCTAAAAATAAATATTTCTACATATACACATATAACATTTCACATATAAACAGTAAAAATACATACATATTTTTATATACACATAATATTTCTATTTACAAATCCCTTACATACATTTATACAAACAATAACAAAAAATAATTAATAATAAAAATTCCATATTTCAAATTCTCACGTTGCGCAACCACTTGCAGCTTTTTTGAATTTTGACCCAAGCTTTTGTAGAAAATGAGAATTGGTGTTTCCTCAAGTGTGGTCTGTTTTGTTTTCTAAATGACTCGCCGAGCTGCAGCACACCACCACCGTCCAGGAATTCCTTAATTATCAGAGTCAATGGTTTGTTTCATTGAGTTGATCTTGATGCTCTAAACAAGACGACCATTGGCTTGGTAATCTCGCTACGGTTTCATAAGCTCTTCAACCCTCAATTTTAAAAATTTTACTGATTTTCAAGACCTTGTAGCACTGAGCATCATGAATTTTTCAATAGCTACTAAAGCCTTCTGAAAGTACATGAGGTCAAAGGATGAGTTGGACGCTAACGGAACCTGTGCTTTTCGCACAAAAAGAAATTTTACAATTACTAGATTTAACAACTTTTCTATCAAGCTGACTTATCTTTCGTTATGACGAGATAATTGCTCAATGATGTTTGACTTTTGGTTTTTATGTCACGATTCGAAGCACAGGTGTAATGGAATAATGTTTTCGATAGTAGATGCTCTCAGCAGAGATGCTTCTCACATCCCATTAGTATTATTTTTCATCACCATCATTATCAACACAATCACATCAATTAAAAAGTTGTTGAACGTAGAAATTATATCAGAAAGAAAAATGCCCACACTCTCGGAATCATTATGGTCAGAACGATGTTCTGTGGCCCCATGGCGTACCTTGAATCTTTCCTACTTTGTCGATTAGAAAACTCCTTAAGTGTGAGGTGATTAATCTAGCCAAAGACGGCTTCTTATTACAACTCGCTTTTGCCTTTAACCATCCAAAGCTGCACTTCTAAGATCGTCTTGAGTTGTACCTTCTGGGTAGAGAAATTCTTAAAACTCGCAACGAGACAAGATTTTCTCCACTAGCTTTATGAAAGCCTCTACGTTCAGCTTCCAATTATCGAGGAAGTAGGGAACTTCGGCTTTGCGTTTTCGGTATTTTTTAGGATCAAGAAATCGCAACTGACCCCAAAAAATATTTGCTGCGGGCCCCAAAACTCATGATGAGGACTGTCAGCAGTAACGGTAGCTTCGCTTAACGGGGGCCTAAAGCTCTTATATACGACGGGGTGAGGAAGCCATTCATCCGAATCGAACAAGTCATTAAAAGTTCAAAAATCTCAGCTGTAAATAATGATTTAAGTATCCCATATATACTTTGAAACCTTCTGTTGCTCTTCAAGAATAGGATCTGTAACCAAATAAATTATTAATTAGCTTAATTTAAAAAGAAACCATTGTGTTACAAATTGAGTAGTTATTGCTGTTGCTATTACAGCAGCAGTTAAGAGTGCTGTTGGCTATTAAGGTTGCTATATAAGGTCGATGGTCTACCAGCAATTTGTTCAACTCACTTGGGCTCTTTTTTTAGAAGGTGATTTTTCTCAACATTTTGATGCAAAGCAATAACCCTGGCCTGCACTATTTCGAATGATTTAAAACCCTGAATATCTCTCTATTAAATATTAATAATGATATTAAATGGGTTTTAAAGTGACTAACTAAATTTTGAACTAATTGTTTTTTCGTACAAATAAAAAGCATTCTCTAAAAAATGGAGTTAGACAAATTTTGCAAATTAGAATGTTGATATATATATATATATAGCAGCAGGCAGGCAGCATATATATATATATGGGTTGCTATGTTAGTATATATATATATATATATATATATATATATATATATATATATAGTATTAATGTAAACGTATTGCAAATAAGTTCAAATTAAGAATGGCATGCGCAAGAAAACCAGAAATGGGAGCGCATGCGTTAGAAGAAAGAAAAAGTTTAGCTATGTGTATTTGATTGGAAGGTATGTGAAAGAGAGTAGGGAGAAAATTCAGCGCGTAACAGGTTCTTAAGCAATCGTTTGAAAAATTAGTATCAGCCATTTCAAGTTATCATGTAACTTTAAGAAAAATAAAAGAAATGAGTAAAAAATGATTATTTCTAACACAGAATAAAATGAAAATTTACCTGGAGAATCAATTACACCTTTTTGATCAACAAATTTAAGCCACGGTTCGACTCATTATTTTGAGCAGCAGGACGGACTCTCATTTTCTTACTTTTTTACATAAATATGCTCATCGGTCAATTTCGTGTGACTTCGAGAACCAGTTGTAAAGCGGTGTTTATCAATCTCTATATGCTTGCTCGACATCATCCCATTGAGCGTAGTGAGTCGCTGGACATATTTACGTTGATATACTCTAAATAAAGTAAAAAAATTCACGCTGCGCCTTAAGCGTTGTGCACGTACTCCAGTTTTTTGGTCAGTAAATTGCTTTCGGAGAACCCTTTTGTCAGATGAGTGACCTATGTTCTGAACAACGGAACAATTTCCAAACCACGCTTTCATAGAATAGTATTATCTGAAAAGAATGAGTGATATTTGTAAAATTATACATAATTGTTGAAGAGAATAACAAAAACAATGAAGTTCCTCGTATAGAAAAAAAAGTATACTTGAATTTTTACCTGGATTTTGTTTTTTGTTGCTAAACTCTTAATCTGTTAGACTGTAAAAATTCAAATCTTTTACAGCCTTAACATTATTGGTTCCCTGGTCACAAACCGTCAATGCCACGGGAACTCCGAAGTCCACAATCAATTACTTCATCGAATCACTAATTTGATAATCCTAATTAATCCGGGTGGATTAGTTTGACCCTTCACAAAACCCCATGATAGATAGGGACAAACCAATCATCACGATTTTGCCGTGAATGAGCAGCAAACCACAATGACATGATCGGCAAATTTAATTTTGTCCCTTCTTGTAAAATCTCACAAAATCTTTCGAATCCAAAAATTTTATCTTTGAATGATCGTAATGCCAAAATGCGGTGCCGTTGCAAAGCTTCATCCCAAATTATTGTCACGTACCTATCCAATGAAGATGCCAGACGTTCATCTTCATTACGTAGGTGACGTGTAATAACTGGAGCTATTCCTGTATCGAAGTTCTGAGTCCTGTCAAAGAACTTTTTTCAAAGTTCCAGGACTAGGAAGAACAAAACAGATCAGACAATAGCTTATAAGCCGTTGGAGACCGTTCGTGTATGATCAATGACAACAGCTTCTGCGGTGTTGAAAAACGTCTAGCCTTAAAATAGTAAAAGAGATAAGTTAGATCGTTTGACTTCTTTACATTTTTTTTATATTTACACATGACAACAGAAGTTTTAATTTTCTGCACACGGAGAAGCTTCAGTTAAGCTTCGCAATTTTTACGTTGAGAAGCAATCTATATATACAGAAAAAAATTTCTTACTTCAAAAATTTTTGAGGCAAACCGAAATTATTTTTGCAGCAAGAAAATTTACCTTTGAGTCAAGATTTTTTTCTTTCTGTATAAGAATTTATATAATTAAAATAATCGTAAGCTTTACCCGTGGATTTTTTCCAGTGTTTTCAAACTGCATTTGGATAAAAATATTCTGAATCGCTGAAAAAGATTTTACAGATGAATTACGCACTTCCATATCAGCAGTATTAGTGTCAGAAATCCCACTTAAATCACAAAACTGCAAAGTGGAATTTCCATTAACGTCACGAGTAATAGCATTAACATTAACGTTATCTGGTTATAGTTAACATTATCTGGTCATTTTTTCCGGATGAACATCCTAACACAGCACACTTCCACGGCATTTTATATAATTTAATTATATAAAATAATTGCCAACAATAATATTAAATTATAAATAAAAGAGATTGTAAATAAGTAAGGTTGCGTTGACGCGGATTCAATCGGAGTTTTCTATTGTTTGGGAATCGAACAAATTACGATCGCAAGCAGCGCGGCGGGTGAGTATGCATGTATGCATATTAATATATGTGTAGGAGAAAAGTCCAAATCTATAGCCGATTAGACATTTTAACATAATCGCCAAGTATTTGTATATAAATATAATAAAAGATTGTGTGCCTATTTATGTGTTTGAGTTAGTAGCTACTATTATTTGCGAATAAATTAAGAAAAATATTTTTTTTTATTAAATGAATTAATAATTAAGAGCGGGATTAAATAAAATTATAGTACTGAAATAAACAGACATCTAATTATTTTTCGAATTCTAATATTAAATTAATTATAATAAAAAAATATTTCTGAAATTTTTTATTTATTTTGTTATTGTTTGTATAAATGTATATAGGATTTGTAAATAGAAATATTATGTATATAAATATGTATATTTTACTGTTTATATGTAAATATTTATATGTGTATATGTAAATATTTATTTTTTAGCATATATAGATGTCAAATATATAAAAATAAGAATAACAAAATATATTTTATTATTATTAAATAATTATTATTAATTAATATATTTATATTTACTTTAAAGAATTCAATTTCATTATTATTATTATTATTAATTCAATATTATTATTATTATTATTATGTAGTGTAGTAATTAACTTATTGTTATAAACTTATTAGATATTTTTATTTTTACACTAAAAATTAATACTAAAATTACCGACGTTCAATAATTTTTTTTTTTAATAATTAAATTAAAACTAAAAAATTTTTTTCTAAAATTTTAACTTTTAGTTTTTCAAATTTTCTGAAAGTGAAATATTTTAATTGTTATTTTTTTAAATAATTTTAATAATTTAAATAAAAAAAAAAAAATATCGTATAACGGGGTATCGAACCCACGAATACAAAACGAAAGTCTTACGCGTAACCAACATAGCTGGAGCGCTTAACGGTGACCGAAGACAGTTACATATATATAAACTGCTTTTAGAGAATTTTATAAGTCACTATTGCCAATATTATTTGACTGGATAACTTGTTTATTTTTGTGAATTATTAATTTATTTATTAAAAAAAGTAAATAATAATGTTGATACATAATAATTAAGAAAAAAAAAAAAAATACTGCTGAACGATGAATTTGAAGCTGAATTTTTTCAGTCAAGGAACTTTATTTGATGGACTATATACAAGGTATATTATGATGAGGCTACATTGTACATATTTTCGAGGGCGCATGCTGCGCCACCATGGTTAAAATACCTCATTCCGAAACTAATCTATTACAATTCCCTCCACTCGAGTGCGGACCCCCTGCCTTAGCTACCAGAAGAAAGAGCAGTAGCTAGATCCTCCCCTCACAAAGTAATGCCTAACGGCGGTTTCCATGAGGAATTAGGGGAAAGAGGAAAAGGGGTTTAGGGTTTAGTGGGTAGGGGCGCTAGCGTCGAGTTTTAGTATGACACTGCGTCGAGTCGCCACATATCCAGGCCAAACAACTATGCCTAGAATCCGTAAAAAGGATTCCCCCACCTTAAAACAAAAAAAAAAAACACACACACACACACACATACAGACGTACGGAAATCATCGTAAAAATAGTCAGGGAAGCTTCTTAGGGCTTCAAAACGTCGAGATCTGCTGAAACCTCGTTTTTTACAAAATGGGGTGAAAACAATAACTTCCCGATTTTTCGAAAATCTTCGATTTTCTTAGCGGGAAGTTAAAAATTAGGACGACGGTTGACCCTAAAGGACATCCCTGCAATTTGCCGCTCATTTTGTACTTAAGCGCTCAAAATTACACATTATGTTTTTGAGCTCTTCGAGCTCACAAATATGATTTTTGTGTCATTTTGAGCTCTCCGAATTCAAAACTCTAATAGCAGTTAATAAAACACAATTTTTTGAATTTTCAAACGGCAATAACTTTTGAATGAATGAACCGATTTTTACGCGGTTGGCAGCATTCGATGCAATTTTTAAAGCTCCGTGAAGAATCTAAGTTAAAATCGATCGAGCCAGGAATTTCGAAGCAATTCCGAAAAAACACTTTTTTCGGTTTTTTTTCGACAACGATAACTCACGAACGAATCAACTGATTTTGACCGGGCTTGCAGTGATCGACGTGGTTTTTTGGTCTCAAGAGCTGATTATTCAAAATCTAAGTATAGTCATACCCTTTCGAATCACACCAACCACGATGAAATCGGTCAAGCCGTTCAAAAGTTATAAAAGGGTTACACACACACACACACACACCACACACACACACACACACACACACACACACGGACATCATCGCAAAAACATTCAGAGAAGCTTCCTAGTAGGGGCTTCACACGAGACGAGAGTAGGCGAGAGTATCGAAAATCTCGTCTCGGTCTCGTCAATTCTGAAAAATTAAGTCTCGTTCGAGTCTCGGTCTCATCTCGGTACCAGTTATATCGTCTCGTCTCGCTTAGTTCTAAATGTTAAGAATTTTCTATTTTTACCAAATACTTGAGTGTTCGACCAATTCTATTATATATACTCCCACAGATGTATACAAAAAATTGTTCATATATTTTTACTACAAAAATACAGGAAAAAACAAAAAATTCCTCCATTAAATCTGCAGATGTCCAAATAAAGACTTAATTTTCAAAACATCGAGATTTAGTGCCAATAAAAGTTGTCCGTTAAGTACTGAATTAATAATGAGATTAGTTTTTTATACTTGTAAATTCTATTTTTCTTGAAATATAACGTTAATTATCGCAAATTTGTAACAACTATAATAATTAATATTCTTTTGAAATATTATATCGACATAACATATTGGCGATTATAATGGAAACTCTTTATATTTAATTGTTTTATATAGGTGTTGAAAAAGGATAAGTCAAATATAAGAAAAGTTTACTGTATGCACTGATAGAAGGATTTGTTTATAGTTGAAAATAATTGTTAATATTTAACAAATCGTTTATTAGAAACCACTTTTTAGTCCTTAATAAATATTTCCTAGTATTTAAAATGATTTATTAATATTTAATAAATCAATATCAGATTTATTAAATACAAACAAATTATTTTAAATACTAACAAGGGGAGGATACGACCTTGGGGAAACCGATTTTGATAATCTTTGACGTAGTGGTAGTACACTATGTGGGTATACTACCTCTGAAATACTAAAGTGCAATACTCAAAAATGGCTGAGAAAAACGCACTCAAAGTTTACCCAGCACTATAATATATTAATAGGTAAATAATTGATACATTAAATTATTCTTTAATAAAAAATTTTTCAATTTTAAACTTCATTTCTATAAATTATCTGCGGTGGTACAAACAAATAATAAGTCGAAAATTAAATGGAAAATTATACATTTTTTTAATTAATTAAAGCAATATTTTATAATTACGTATTATGAGATATTATTACATGATCCTGAGTGATACTTATGATAAAAACATTCAAAACAAAAAGTTTTTCTACACCAAGAACAACAAATAAATGCTGCTTTTTTACAATGACACGGTATTTTTAAACGGTCTAATGAGAAACACCCATCATTGACATTAGTAAAAAAATTTCTTGTGTCACAAAGCCCGCTGGCGAAACAGGCATATTCCAATATGTCTCGAAATATTGGCGCTGACAATTGGTGATGAATAATCGAATGAATTTTTATGCAATCCTCTCGGGAATGAATTTCATAATTCTTGTCTAGAAGTTCAGCGGTACTTTGCAATCGTTTGATAAAATTTTTCACTTGTCTATAGAAATAGACATCACATGGTTGAACTAACGGAGTACATTTTGGAGGTATAACTTTAAATGTGCATGTAGGCATTTTTTTATCATCCTGAAATATTTCATCATATAATTCTGGCTTCACTTGTCCTGTCCACGAGTCAATAATTAAAAGAAATTTATTTTTTTGAACATATGGCATTAAACATTTCTCTAGAAAATTTTTATAGAGAGTAGTTGTCAGTTTTCCTGATTTTGATGATGTGACAATAACATTTTTGTATTTTTTAAATATTCTTCTACGTTTTTCTTTTATTCTTGGCCCAAAATCACCTGTAGGCTCTTGCAAAACAAATAAAAACATGTGGTAGTAATTTTCCAGATAATGTTATGCTATATTGTGCAGTATATGAGTGTGACACCTTGGTCATGTGCTTGTACTTTTGCAAACTTACTGTTTTGCTTCCTTTTTCCGTCAGTGTCCTATTAAACATTGATTGGTATTGACATCCTGAAAATATGAATTTTAAAAATCTAATGATTAACTTCGATTAAATTTAATAATGGAATAAAAATAATTAGTTTACCGTTAGAAAATTTATATACCTGTTTGATCTGGTAGGCTAATAACGAAGTCACTATCGAAGTTAGATATCAAATTGTTTTGTTTGAATGCGAAACATTTCTGCAGAGGCGATAATTTCTGGCATGGTGTGAACTTCTTTGCCTGTTACAAATTTTGGTAATTTTTGCGTTTGACGAATGTTGTGTCTTTGTTTAAATTTTTTTACCCATGGTTCCGGATCGCTGTAAAATTGAAGATTAAGGAAACTGGCTGGCTGCAGCTAAAGCCCATTAAGCTGCAAATTTCGTGTAGTCACTTGTTGATAATTTTGTCTTGCCTCGACGAAGCGGTCATACGTCCAAAAATCAATCACATGATATTTATCAAATTTAGTTCCACCATGTTCAACATCTTTTTCCCATACTTTCAAATGATCCATTCTCTTCAAATGACTACATCCATTTTTTTGTAATGTCTAGTTTCCATGAAGGGTGAGCTTTTTGCTATGTTTAAAACTTTAATTTTATATTCCAGAGGAATATAATCCATCATTTTTGTTTTTTTTTTTTCATCTGGAACATAGTCATCAACTGAATTATCTTCTACTTTTTCAAAATTTCCGTCTGGGCATTCTTCTTTAGCATTAATCAATTCTTTATCGCTTACGAACTTCTTTTTATTTAACATATCTAACGTATTATCATATACTCTCTCTACCAATCAACATAGCATCTTCAGATAGAGTGTCAGAAGATGTTTTTGCAATTAAATCACTTTCAAGAAGTAAACCTTCATAATACACTACTCCATCTTTTAGCCGTTGCTTCGATAAATCACTATGTAAGGATGTATCAGGAGTGTTTTCATCTCCATGAGAAGAACTGGCTTCGCTTGATGACATTTTATAAATTATAAAACAATTTTTAAAGTAAATTTCACTGCACAAATACGTCTGTTCGTGTCGAAATTCAGAAACTAACTGCTATAGTCAAGCTTCTGAAAAAGTGGTGGGACTAACATAGGTTCAAGGACAACAACATGCACTATTCTTCCGGTGGGCCAACAGCAGCTCGAATCGATGTACAGTTTACAATAACTCGAGGACAAGAATTATGTGTACCCCTCATACCATATTTCCGACCCTTCTTATTGTCTGGCGCAGAGTATATAATTTTCAGTTAACCTAATAATGAATATGAGAGTTAGAAGAATTATTCATGAATTATGCAAAATATCTCATGATATACACCGTAGATAATTTATAGAAATGAAGTTGAAAAGTATAATAAAAAATATTTTATTAAAAGCAACAATACTTCTAATGTATCAATTATTTACCTTATTAATATATTATAGTGCTGGAGTAAACTTTAAGTGCGTTTTTCTCAGCCATTTTTGAGTATTGCACTTAGTATTTCAGAGGTAGTATACCCACATGGTGTACCATCACTGCGTCAAAGATTATCCAAATCCTGTTTCCCCAAGGTCGTATCCTCCCCTTTGTAAGAAATATTTGTTTAATACTAAAAAGTGGTCTTTAATAAACATTTGTTAACTATTAACAAATATTTTTTGGTACAAATAAATCCTTCTATCAGTGTGTCTGCAGTAAACAAGAGGATCTTCAAGGTAGAAAATTTCGAGCAAAAAACCCTTCAATAGTACACAATATCTAACTCTCTAGCTTGTAGACACATACACAAGCGAAAATATAGAAGTGAACCCATTGATCTTTTAAAAGGAATCATTCAAACCTAAAATGTAAAAATCTGCAAAAATAAGTAGTTATAATAAGTGATACTGATAAGTAACTATTAGAAGAGAAGAAGTTGAAGTAAAAATATGAAAAAATCATACTCGGCTAAGGATGCCATGATGTTTTGTATTGACAAACTACGATATAGAATATAAATATTAATACGTATACTTCAAAAATTAGAGTTTCAACTTTGAGTTTTTTTAACTTCCTCGCTACGAAAATCGAAGATTTTCAAAAATCGGGAAGTTATTGTTTTCACCCCGTTTTGCAAAAACCGAGTTTTCATCAGATATCAACGTTTGAAGG